>NC_000074.6:86777747-86805247 GCF_000001635.26 Mus musculus
TGCAACCACACGCATGTGTGAGTGAAGGTGGTGTTCCAGTCAGTGCAGCAAGTTGGTGGTGTTGTCCCACTGCACTGAAGCCCTCAGCAGCTACTGTCGTGGGTATGTGGAGTCGGTTTTTTTTTTCTTTTTTTTTTTTTTTTTTTTTTTTGACCGGGTTTTTCTGTGTAGCCCTGGCTGTCCTGGAACTCACTCTGTAGACCAGGCTGGTCTCGATTGGCATCTTCTTCTATTGCTCTTTGCATTAGTTTTTGCAACAGAGTCTCTACTGAAACCATAGCTTGCCATTTTGGTTAAGACTGGCAGGCCAGCAAGAGCCCCAGACCCATCTGTCTCTGCTTCCCCACCCCTGTCTCTCAGAGCTGGGGTTAGATATATACACTGCGTTCTGGCTTTCTATGCTGATTCAGGGGGATCTGGACTCATGTCCTCACCCTTGCACAACAGGAATTCTGCCCACTGAGCCACTACCCCATTCCCTTTACCCACTTGTAGTTGGCCTATTTATTTTATTGTTTTGTTATTGTTTTTATTGGTTTTTTACCTTTATTGAGTTCTTTCCATATTCTGAATCTGGAACCTTGGGGTTTGAAATCTATATTTTCCCATAATTTACTATGTATTATTTCTCATTCTCTAGGTTATCTTTTCACTTTTTTGATACTGTCCTTTGATACACAAAAGCTTTTCATTTTGATTAAGTCCATTTTATCTGTTTGCTTGCAACTTTGTTGCTATGAGGGCTTTTTGCCACCTTCAAACTCTCCTGCATGAGAGCCAGGGCTCATAGATAGACCGCAAAAGAGTAAACAGTTTATTTAACATGGTTATATGTAGAAATACTTGGAAAGCTATGTGTTTACACTATTGGTTAAAACATTTTAGTAGATACTTTTCCCATTTAACAAGGTCATTTCTTATTTCATTAACTATTTGGCTCCCATCACAGTGGGCAGTTCGAGGGATGTTTGCCTAATCCAGAAAGCATTGTTCTTTCTAAAAGATCTACCCACACACTGTACTCTCCCACAATGGGGAGACTGACCCAGGAAACTGTATCTATACCTCATGGCCTAGCCAGCCCCCAAGCCTGACAGCTTGTTTCTTTTTCATTTTCTCCTTTTATTCTCTCTCTCTCTCTCTTTCTTTCTTTCTTTCTTTCTTTCTTTCTTTCTTTCTTTCTTTCTTGTCTGTTTGGTTTTTCAAGACAGGGTTTCTCTGTGTATTTCTGGCTGTCCTGGAATCAATATTTGAAAGGAAAGATTTCTTGTTGCTTCCTGTAGGGGCCTTGTCCCTTAGCTTCTGTTTCACTGTCTGTCCCCAGGGCCACACGAGACCCACATTTCTTTCCAGTAATGGTTCCTTCTTTTCAGGTTTATCTCAGCTCACTGCACACCAGTGCAACCCTTTGAAGCAATGTTTATTCTGTTCCTTTATTGAGATACTGTTTTCCCTTCTGCAACCAGGAAAGTTGGGAAGTGAGCTACAGGGGAGGCGGCTTAGTGGAAATCATAACCAGGCAGGCGAACATAAAGTATCTGCTTTACTCCAGAAAACACAGGCAAGTGGGGGTCTGGAGGAAGTACAAGAAGGTAGGCCCTTCCCACTTCCTGTCTCCTTGATGCTGGGTTCCAGTGAGAATGAGCAAGCGTGTGCTGCAGTGGAGTGGAAAGGCTTTTCATCTTAGACATGATTTACAGGAGGCTCCTGGCCCAGAGGACGACTCTACTCTCTGATGTGGCCTATTTAAAACATTTACTTTCTTTTCTAAAGTTAGCGTGTGAAAACATGAGTCTCGTTATGATGAACTCATGCACGCACGTGCTACTTCACACATATTCACCCCATAACTTTCACCTTCACACCCCATAATTCTGCACATCTGATTTTTTCTTTCTTTCTAAAGCTGGCTGATTTTTCTTGATATAATGAACTCAGTTCTATTACTCCCCTGAGAGTAACATGATTTCATTCATTCCTTCATTACTAGCTAACTCCCTCCCTGGTGTGTGTGTGTGTGTGTGTTTGTGTGTATGGGTGTATATGTGTCTGTCTGCCTCTCTGTCTGCCCGATTCTCTGTGTCTCTTTCTCTGTGTGTGTCTCTATCTGTCTGTCTGTCTCTGTCTATCTCAGTCTCTGTCTCTCTGTCTCTGTCTGTCTGTCTCTTTCTGTGCCTATGTATGTGTTTGTCTGTCTCTTTTTCTCTGTATGTGTTTCTCTGTGTGTGTCTGTGTGTGTGTGTTCACATCACATTTTCTCTATCTGTTGGTATACATCCAGGCTGGTTCTATAACTTGTCTGTTGTGTTCAATGACTTAGATTCATTTCAATATGACATAGGAGAGATGGTAAGGATGTGGCACCAAAGGTAGTTACATAAGAGTTTATCAGAAGGCAGGGCGTGGTGGCGCATGCCTTTAATCCCAGCACTTGGGAGGCAGAGGCAGGCGGATTTCTGAGTTGGAGGCCAGCCTGGTCTACAAAGTGAGTTCCAGGACAGCCAGGGCTATACAGAGAAACCCTGTCTCAAAAACCAAAAGAAAAGAAAAGAAAAGAAAAGAAAAGAAAAGAAAAGAAAAGAAAAGAAAAGAAAAGAAAAGAAAAGAAAAGAAAAGAAAAGAAAAGAGTCTAACAGAACACCTTGGCTCTCTGAACATTTGAGGACTCTGATCTTTCCCTGTATCCCAGTGAGAATCCTCAGAGAACCTGTGAACCATCAAAGGCCTGAGTTGGGTGATGACCTCTCTCTCTCTCTCTCTCTCACACACACACACACACACAGAGAGAGAGAGAGAGAGAGAGAGAGAGAGAGAGAGAGAGAGAGAGAGAGGCAGGCAGGCAGGCAGACAGACAGACACATAACACACACACTCACATACACTGGTTGGGGTGTCACAAAGTAGAAAGGTGTAATTCCAATGGTTCATTTGTTGCTTTCTATGCAGTTAATTTTGGTTCTGGGTGGGCCATTTCCTCCATTTCCCTTTGGAGTTAAGAGTGGTCTTCAAGAGCTGGGTCACAGGAGTGGCCATTCTAGAATGTACCACTATGTGGTGGTTTGAATGAGAATGTCTTCCTAGAGGCTCAAGTACTTGGTCCCCAGTTGGCACTGTTTGGGGGTAGGCTATAGCATCTTTAAGAGACAGAGGCTTGCTAGAGGAAGTATGTGACTGCGGGCAGGCTTTAAGAGTCTGTAGCCTCGTCTTGCTTCCAGTTCTCTCTCTCTCCTTCATGTTTGTGGCTGAAGATGTGACTTCTCAGCTTCCTGTCTGAGTTAGTGATGGTGCTTAACACAGCAATGGGAAAGAAATTGGGACCCACTGTGAAAGAGCACCAGAGAACCACCCTCATCTGCTGCTCTTCCTTCAACCTGGTTCAGGCAAAAAGCTACAAGAAGAACTTAGAAATGCAACCTTTTGCGATACAGAGCAGAGCATTAGGAAGAGGGAACTGACTTCTGTGCCTCTCCTACAAACTAAGGCTGCTAGATGAAGTCACTGAGAAGTTGGACGCCTTCATAGAGACAGACATTGCGGGGGCTGGACCTTGTTTAGAGACTCACAGCATCACGTCCCAAAGCACTGAACACATGGCTGAGCTGCCGGAGAGGCCTTGAAGACAGTAGCGAGCAGACCAGGCAGAACATTCAGTAACAGTTCACCTGTGAGTGACCGATCGGCTCCTTCTCAATTCTTTGTACTCATCTGATGTCTCAAGGAGACTGACAACTGCTGGCTGTGTTTGTCCCACAAGGCTCATTGCCGGAAGCTCGGTTGCTGGTGTGACCACACTTAGGTGGTAGTCCATTCAAGGTGTAGAGCTATCACAGGTCCCACTGGCCTGGGTCTAGCCTCCTACGGTGAGTTTGTTCTGGTGACAGCAGCTTGTTGGACAGCAGAGCCGTTCTGGTTGCCCATGTGTGCACAGCCAAGGGAACCCTGGCTAGATGGGACAGGGGCCCACCTGTGCACTGGGAGAGTAGGGACAGAAACAACTAACACATGAGAGAAAATAGTTGGCAAAAGAAGGAAACATTCCCCTACCTCAGCTACATGGAACTAACAAAGCATGCACTAGAAAGGCCTGCAAGCTACAAACGCCCACAAGGAGGGTGCTATGAAAATGACCTCTAAAATGCCATGAGCCTTGAAGGCCTGTGCTTTTGAGTAAATGTCCTTTCCTTGCTCCTTCGTGCTGGGGTACAGTGTGTGAAGGTATGTCTCTGTATATTCGATCGTTAGTTCTGTACCTGCAGAGAGATAAATGCTGGCAGGATCTTGGCATTGCTATTCCTATGACCCATCACCAATCACTGCCCTCATAATTTATAAATTTGAGGGGGGGGGGAGAACAAAGGCAGAGGCAGAGGCAGAGGCAGAGGCAGAGGCAGAGGCAGAGGCAGAGGCAGAGGCAGAGGCAGAGGCAGAGGCAGAGGCAGAGGCAGAGGCAGAGGCAGAGGCAGAGGCAGAGGCAGAGGCAGAGGCAGAGGCAGAGGCGAGAGGAGATTGACCAGTAGACCCAGAGATGAAACAGACTAGAGTTGAGCAGAGAGGTAGAACTAGCCATGTAGTGGGACATAGTGCCAGGATTAGTCAGGTTAAGCTAGACAGCTGGCTGGGAGACTGCCCTAGCTAAAAGGCCTAAGCTTTAAAATATTAAAAAGCCCCTGTGTCATTATTTATATCCCTGGTGGGTCCAAGAAAGTCCTGCTGTGTATTAGCCCACTCTGATTCTTGAGAATTTACAGAATAGTACCTGTAACGTCCAGGTTGGGACTTTCAGCCACTCATTACATAGGCTGACCAAAAACTCTTTCTTCTTCTTTTGTTTAGTGATTTAGTTTAAATAAATGTGTATCTGCTCTGGTTTATGTGTATATGTGTCTGAGTGTATGTATGTTCACCACGTGAGCATAGGATCCACCCCCTAGAGCTCAGAAGAACTGCCTCATCCCCCAGAACTGGAGCTACAGACAGTTGTGAGCCACCATGGAAGTGCTGGGAACTGAACCTGGGTCCTCTGAAAGAATAGCCAGTGTTCTTAATTACTGAGACTTCAGCCCTCCAAAACATATTTAATTTTAAATAATAATAATAATAATAATAATAATAATAATAATAATAATTGTTAGTATTAGTGTGTGTGTGCATGCTCAGAGGCCAGAGATGCTATCAGATCCCTCAGAACTGGATTTACAGGTGTCTACACAACTACTAGCTTGTTAAGTGGGTACTGGGATATGAACTTTGGTTCTCATGATTTCACAGCAAGTGCTTTTAACCATTGAGCCACCTGCCCAGCTCTGGCCTTACACACACACACACACACACACACACACACACACACACACACACACCACCCAACAGAAGGGGAGTGTAAAAAGACAGAAGTTACCAAGAGGGTGGCAAATAAAATTTCCTCTGCTCACCTCTAAGCTATACATGTGCTTGAATACAGCAGAGGGACAGGTAACCATGGGTCAAAATCTCTGATGGAGGGTGAAGCTGAGTAGGTGGGATACTGAAGCGAAGTCTATGAAGAGCTTCTTCTTGAGTCCTGTAACCATAACCTTTGCATGAACTCAGTGTCTCCAAACTCCACCAGCCCTATTGCATCAGGGCAAATGTCTTCCTGCAAAGAGGCATCCGTCCTGGTGTTTGTTTCGTATCTGGTGAATGCAAACGGAAATTAGACAATGATGTTGAAAATAGAAGAGAGAAAATCCCAGAGAGCTGAATGCTGAGGCCACCGTTCCTCTCTGGTCCCCTCCCCTTGCTTCAGCAGCCCCTGCCTCCGCTGAAGTCACCAGCAGGCTCTACAGTCCATCTGGCTGCTCGTGTGAGAAGTTTCTGGATTAGACTCTTTTCACCTTTCTCCTCTTTGGGCTGTCTCATTCCAAGAATAAAGAGTAAACAATTGTGTGGCTGTAGAAAATTTATCACTGGTGAATATTCCTAAGACTTTTTTTTTCCTTTCTGCTACTAGGTTTGAACCCACAACCTTGTGTGTGCTTATCACATTCTGTAGTGCTGACCTACATCCCTCTCTCATCAGTAAATACGGATGGAACATAATGGGTGTGCAGCGCTCTGATCGCTTTCTAAATTAAATGCACAATTGCCTGTAAGTTTATTCCTCAGTGTACTGCCAAGCATTTACAGAGCAGTGTCCTCTCCCTGTCTACATATCATGCTGACTGTCTTCACTCATTTACTTAGCACATCTCCCCCTAACCCAGAGCACAGCACAGATCACTGGAGGAATGAAAAGTGGCCCAGATCCCTCTGAAATGTTGCCTTTGAAAAAGGACAAGGGCACCGTCCTATATCAGTTCTTGTCAAATATGGATGTCTATTTCTGGATGCAGATGTGTGACCCATCCTTGTTCTCAAGGCACTCACAACCTGTGCACACCCAGATTCCATCCCTACCTCAGTCATCATAAGTCACTCAACTGTCCACCAGTAAGAAGGACCATATGTTGACGGGCCCAAATGGACAAGAAAATGGAGCAGCTGGCAGCTGTGGTGGTACATGCCTGTACATCTCAGCACTTGGGAGGCTAAGGAAGAGGGAGGGCAAGATGAAAGCCTGTCTGGATTATATAATAAGACCTTGTCACAAAACAAATACAAACAAACAAAAATAGAAACTGGAGCAACTGAACTTCCCGCCTGGTAGTGGTAGCGGGAGGGCAGACAAACCCACAGGCTCGCAAAAGGCCCAGGCTGACCAACTCAGCTACCATCCAAGCCCAGGTCCAGAGCTTTGAGTTGGTCCACCATAGCATCCATTTTATCTATGAGCTGTTGGAGTGTGTGAAGGAGACAGTCCTGCAAAACAAGAGACACAGGATCACCGTGACTCTGGGCAAAAACCAGGATATCCGAGGAGAGTCTCATTGCTGGTCCAGTATTGATTGATGGTGTGTCTGAAACCAGAAGTCTTGAACCAGACCAATGAGTATATATATATGGAGAGAGAGAGGAGGAGGTGGAGGAGGAGAAGAGCTTCCAATGCCACTATGATGAACGAGGGTGAAGGACTGGAGTGGTGCCTATTCAGTAGAGAGAGATGGAACTAGAGATATGACTGATGTAGAGGGAAGGAACATGTCTAATGGAGGAACATGTCCAATGGAGGAACATGTCCTTGCCCAGGAGGATCAGCAGGGGGATGTACAGCAGCCTGGAGCTTTTGGGAACTCAGCCCCTGACCCCTGAAAAGCTTCCCAGACGCATGACTGCCCTGGCTCTGAGCCATGACAGAATGTATGAGGAGAAAGGTGAAGAATGGTTCATTCCCTGGATTGGACCTCCTCCAAAGACCTCCATGGTCTGTACTCCCTCCACCCCCCCCCCCCCAGACCATGGTGGCATCAATGGTCTGTATTGCTGCCCAAGTCCATGATGAAGACTAAGGACCATAAGGATGTCCATAGGCCATGCTGCTGCCGAGGGCCTTGTTTAGGCCAATGGTACTGATGGAGCTGGAGGCTGCGTTCATGTCCATGGCCTGTGTTACTACCTAAGATGGTGCAGATGTCTGTGGTCAGTGTTACCATCTGAAGCCATGTGGATGTGCATGGCCTGTGTTCCCCCTGTGCTGCTGCCGTGGGCTCTGTTGATGCCCATGGCCTGTGCTTCTGCAGAGAACTACATTAATGATCATGGTCAGTGATCATGACACCAGAGGCCAGGTGTCGGTCTTGGTGAATGCTGACACTGGAGACGGTTTGGATCTTCATGGTCCACGTTGCTGCCAGAAACCATGTAGAGGCCTACGATCAATGTTCCCACTGACTGTGAAGGGCGAGGAAGCTACTTTTTGCAGTGGTATTGATGACTGCAGACTCAGGGTTGAGAGAGACACAGAATGTCCAGTCCAGGGAATGAACCATTCTGTATCAACCCCTACCCCCACCTCACGCACTCCATAAAAAAAAAAAAAAAGTAACAACCGTCAAAGAGAACTCTTAAAAATTGTCATAAGGATGCTGAAATATAGCTCTCCCCAACTGATGTCCTCTGGCAGGGGTCTAAGTGGAGAAGGACTCCGTTTTCTCAGGGGTTTTGTTTTGTTTTTGTTTTTTGTTTTTAAGGGTCTGGCCATCGGGAGTTTGACCGTGCTCCAGTGAGTACATGAGCAACACAAACTGAACATGGGAGTACTGGACAGCTAGTGAGATCAAGGTACATGATGTGAAATGCCCAAAATATGTTAGAAAAAAAAAGATGTCAAAGAAAAGAAAAATAAACTGGAGCAATTATTACAATGCCCCATCTTCTCCTCAATGGCAGCTTGTGTTGCTTCCTCACCCCCATCCAGTTTACAGTGTTTAGTGGCAGTGACTACACGTATGACCCAGCACAGTGTCCGACGCATAGTAGGTGCACAATAGAGGTCTGACACCCCCCCCCCCCCTGGATCCTGGAGACAGGGCCTTGTGGTGGGCTGGGAAGTAACTCTCAGGGCCCCTGGTGCTAGTGTAACTAGTTACTAGCATTTACCAAACTGCCAGGTGGGTGATAAAGGCTTCATGGAAGGCAGCATCAGGGTGACAATGGTGGCAGACGCAGTGGCGATGTTATATGTAGCTGCTGCTGCCGCCGCCGAGACTTTATATATCACTGCTCTGGACTTTTGAGGGACATTTCTCTTCCTTTCTGTCAGAGTAGCCTGAGGTTCAGTAGCTGACAGAGGGTCCAAAGGTCCAGTCCGAAAACCCAGCTGACATCCAGGGACTTGGTGAAGCCTCTGGAAGCCAAACATACGAGGTCTTTCTCTGGTTGGCCAAGGAAAGTCATAGGACTCTTAAAGATTCCCTCTGACTTGGCTGGGCCTCAGCACCGTCTCCTGGGCCCTCTGTTGGTAGACATGACTCTACTTACTTCCCTGCGGCTCTTCTGGGTGGGCGGAGACTTAGGATGAGCCTCCGGCATCCTTCACTGGAGGCAGAGGCAGAGGGGAAGAGGCTTATTGTTTGGCAGGATGGGAGAACTTGAAGGCAGTGCTGTTATTTATAGGCTAAGTGATGTCATCTTGCTTCCTTCCTACAGCCTAAAATCCCCAGAGCTCCCTTCTAGTCCCCAGACCTCCTTTTCTCCCCAACCATCCTTGTTTGGTTTCTGTAGGTTTTTTGTTTTAAAATTTTATTTTTATTTTATGTGTATGAGTATTACCCGACATATATGAATCCATGCCATGTACGTGCTTGGTGCCTGTGGAAGCTGGGGCGCGGGGTGGGGTGGGGTGTCAGATACCCTGGAATTGCAATTACAGACAGTTGTGAGAGTCCGTGAGGGCCAGAAACCAAACCTGGGTCTTTGCAAGAGCAATAAGTGCTCTTAACTACTGAGCCATCTATCCAGCCTTGTTATTTATTGATTTGTTTGTTCGTTTTTTGTTTTGTTTTGTTTTCTTATGTTTGTTTTTGAGTTGTTTTTGAGACAGGGTCTCACAGTGTAGCCCATGCTGGCTTTAAACTGACAAAAATATCTGCTTCCCTCTGCTTCCCAAGGGCTATGATTAAATGTGCGTCACCATTCTTAGCTGTTGTTTTAGCAATAAAATATTGATTTCCTTAGTGCCTGATTCCTCAGAAATTCAAAAGGGCAGCTGAGAAATAATAATTCAGCCACCTAACAAGTCATTTTTTTCATTTTTGGACTCTATAGCCCAGGCTAGCCTCAAACACACTAAGCACCCGTCTGGCTTCATACCTGAAATTCATTCGGCTACCTAATTATCCAAGGCAACATTTATGGGGATGACTGCGCGCAGGACCTGGTTCTTTCTCTCTATTACTGCTGTGGTCCATCCAAGCCAACCTTCTTCTCCCAGCTTTGCAGATGGGAAAGCTGAGGCATGGCAAACAGAAATCTCCTTCCCAGGGTCATTTAAGAGGCATAAAAAGCAGAGCCCGGCCCCTCCTCCACAGGCGTACAGCTCAGAACGCAGCTCCTGTTTCTGGTGTTGGAGGGTTTGTGGGTGGTGGCTGACTATTAGATGCAATGGCTGTCAATGACTGCAGAAAGTGGGTTTGTTTGTTTTGCTTTGTTTTACTGTTAAAAGTGAACCTGAAGAACTAGCTCATTTCTGGCTCTAATTACAAGTAAGATCGCTTTTCCTGATGGTCATCTCCCATCATTCCTCAGCACGGAAGCCAGGAAACACAACTCTTGGAACATAAAGTGTTTGAGAGGAAGAGAATGAGAGCGATAGAGACTGACCCGAAAGCCCACTCCTGTCCTACTGGACCCCTTCCCAGTCGTGGGGCAGCCAGGCCATGTGGAGAGATGCCAGTGCGCAGTCGCGTGGGCTGCGGGGCCAGGGCTGCCACAGTCTGTGGTTTGAGTTGTATGTTTGTTTTTGTTAGAGGGAGTTGAGTTTGTTTTTTTGGCTTCGTTTCATCATCAGGAAAATATCCAGACCCAACTGAGGTGCTTTTGACCTCATTCAGGCAGCTGAGCCCAGAATTCCCGATGCCTCTGGGGAAGCAATGAAAGTGTGTGTGTGTGTGTGTGTGTGTGTGTGTGTGTGTGTGTGTGTGTATGAGAGTTCTTTTCTTGGCTTTTGCACTTCAAGGCCTATGCTCTTGTGCAAGCATTAAGGGTTGCTCTATTGCTTAACACGGGGGGCGGGGGACACAGAGGCCCTGAATTAGAGGACTATGAGAGAAGATATCTTTGACCCCTGCACCCCATTTAAGCCTCAAGTTAGAGACAATCCAGAAGCTTCGTAGGATGGGGAGCAGAGGGGTACTGCTGGGCACTCCCACGTTCCTTCCTATGAGAGGTCTGTCTATAATACATGGAGGAGGATTCTCAGCAACAAGCTTTGAGGACAGCTGGGCCACTGTGTCCTTGATAACAATCATCTGATAACCCCACCCCCACCCCCGAAGCAATCATAGGCAACCCTGAGAAAGAACTGAGTACCCAGAGTTGCCCTACATGGTGTGCTTGACGAATAATATGTCCAGAAAAGCAAAACAAAAAACCCCACATCTGTGTTGAAGATTCTGTAGGTTGACTGACTGATTAGAGCTTTCCTGGCTGGAAGGGTGGAATGTTGTAGATCTGGAACCAAGTTATCTCTTACCTTGCTCCTAGCGATTCCTTGCTGACCTCCATGTTTGATCTAATATCCTTTCTACTATCAGTTTTCAAAACCTTTGAACTGCACTAACCTATAGGTCACTAGCTTCCACCAACTCCAAAGGTAAGAATGTCATCAGATAGCATCTGAGGCCACAGCTGAGCTACTCTGCTATGTCATGTCTGCCTGTGGCACTCAGCAGTGTATTTGGTTGTCATTAAGGCACTGATTTACCACTTTCCTTTTAGTGACTGGTAAAAACTCACATAACCATAGCCACATTAACTTGCTTTTTGAGGCAACCTGAATCTAGGTCCCCTGGCCATAGTTATTCATTTTCAGCTCAGAATAAATGACCTTTTGTTCTATTTAAGGTGAGAGCCGTGTTTAATCTCAACACGAGCAAAAGGTGAGTCAGGAAAAAAAAAACTAACTTGAGTGTTAGGGGAACAGGTTTCTTTCCCCTAAGACACTAGGTTTGCAGTCAGACACTAGTTTTGCTGTCACTGGGCATGGTGGCATTTCTCTAGAGAACATACCATTGCTTTGAGGAGCTCGAGGTGGCTCAGAATAACCACAGAGTCGAGGGAAGAACAGCCTGTGTCCACCCAGCACAAGTGAGCTTCCTAAGGGAGACTCCACACCACAGCCTCTTCTGAAACGGATTCTCATCTCCCAGCATCCTGTTTGCCCACTCCCTGTGTTCAGGTTGAATAGCCACATACCAAACATCTGTCACCAGCAGCTGAGGGCATCAATTTTAGTGTGTGGAACTCAGGGCTCATTTTTGTGTTATCTGGACTTTTCCAGTTGTTCCTACGCCATTGCCTGCCAGGACTTCTGTCCCACTTGGCACTCTGATACCACCTTTTTAAAACTCTCTGTGAGTGTGCTGACACACCCTGCCCTCACCTGCCCTGCCTTCATCTTCCACACCCTTCCATATATCTCCCAGATGCCATACCCTGACAGTTCAAAGTTTAGCAGAAATGTCAGCTCTTTTGTGAAGTTCTTGGGTAGAGCTTTGATCTGTGTCCTCACTATGCCAAGTTCAGATGGTTACCATGGTACCACATCACTATGAAACTTGCCTGTTTTCATGTCTGTTCCTTCCATCACTAGGCTTTCAGGTTTAGGGGACCAGAGAGGACAGCTAACTATTCTGCTGTGACTTGAATGTTTGGGGACAGGTCATGATATTAGCACTGAAGGTGGCTTTTCAAAGAAGGGAATTTTGCCATGTTATACTTTTAAATACAGAGCCATTGTCTTTGTATTCCTCATGTGCCCCCAGGACATAGAGATCTTGCTTTATAACCTCGATGGCCTCTGACTCAGAATTCTCTTGTGAGTTCTACTACTCTGGGTTGCCGGGGTCACAGCGTGCAGCGCTACCTCCAGCCGGGAGACCAGCTTTTAAGATACTCTGACTTAGGATGTGAGCTCCAGCAGGGATGCCTAATGGCCCTTGAGATCATACTCCTGTAGCCACGGTTACCCTGGCAATGAGAACACCAGGGACATACTGCAGATGCTTCCCCTCCCTTCTAGCTTTGGTTTAAGCAGTGTCCCTCACGGAAGCCATTTGAAGCTAATAGCATCATCAGGAGACTCCCTGTGTGCAGGGTTGGCTTCAGTTTACACAGGGTTTTCTCAGCTGGTAAATTCCACTGGGTCTCGGGACCTCATCTTTGGGAAGCTCCTGGGAACAGACTTTGGCTCTAATATGGACTCCTCAGGGTTGGCTCAAGGTTTGTGGGAGGAAAGGCTTCTGAAGCTCACCCAAGGGCCAGGGAAGGCAGGATTGGGGTTCACATCTGAAATCTTGACTTTGCCTATCAGCAGAAGGTCTCAACCCAGGTTCCCCGCTTCCAACTCCTTCCACAACTTGACATAATTGCTAATGTCCCATTTTATTTATTTTACTTTGTATTACTAATATTTGTTTGTTTGTTTTTTTTGAGACAGGGTTTCTCTGTATATTCCTGGATGTCCTGGAATTCACTCTGTAGACTGGGCTGATCTCCAACTCAGAAATCCTCCTGCCTCTGCCTCCCAAGTGCTGGAATTAAAGGCGTGCACCATCACTGCCTGGCCTAATGTTCCATTTTATAATAAATAGTTTGAAATTCCTTTATTGTTCTGAAGTCAAACGTACACAACTGACCTGTTGGAGAAGTAAACCTGGTTTTCCTCTAAAATCACAACACAGGATACTTTTATAAGTCCTAAGATGTAGGGCCCGGGATGAAGTTCGGTGGTAGATGAAGGTCCTGGTTTCAATCTGAACACTACAGAGAAGGTGAGATTCCTTCCTACTCTCAGCTTCCTTGATCCCAGTCAGTTCTGGTACCATCCACCTGGAGACGGGGCCATCTTGCAGGTTCAGAACTCAACGCACTATTCCCCATCTCCTGCTACCAAGACCACAGCCCCCTTGGATGATAAGTCTCTGAACTCCATTCCTCTATCCCTCCTCAGAGCTAATCAGGTTGCTTGTACGGCTGATGGAGCCCAGGGAGATACATCTCCCACTTTATTGTAAAGATGGATGAAGAGGTACCAGGGCAAGGCAGATGTGAGGGACACCTAGGTCCTTCAGGAACACCGAAGACTTCCATGTGCCTAGCAATCCCAACCTACCCTGTTGTAGGTTTTTTAAAAGTTAACTACGCTTATCTATGTGTGTATGGATAGGTTGCGTACGTCTACGTGGAGATCAGAGAACAATTCACAGGAGCTGGGTCTCTCACCATGTGGGTCCTGGGATTTCAGTCAGGTTG
This sequence comes from Mus musculus, assembly GCF_000001635.26. Taxonomy (NCBI): domain Eukaryota; kingdom Metazoa; phylum Chordata; class Mammalia; order Rodentia; family Muridae; genus Mus; species Mus musculus. Next base: position 86,791,632 of record NC_000074.6, read on the forward strand.
TCAAGGCTTGGCAGCAAGCGCTTTAACCCTTGAGCCATCTCAACAGCCCTGTCCTGTAAGGATTAAGGAGGCTCCCTTGTGCAGGCTGACTGCTTATGTTATTAGCTACCAGTGAACAGCTCTGCCTTCAGCTCCTCCCATCTCTCAGGGTTTAAAGTCCTAAACTGTCAATCGTGCTTAGCTCCTTCGGGTGACCCCTCCTACCCTGAAGCTGTATGCACAGGGCTAACTCAAAAACTGAAAAATAAAAAAACAAAGCACCAATCTAAATCTTATAGAATCACACAGACATAAAAACAACTCAGTATTGACATTATACAAAGTGGCATGTGTTTAATATGTAACTGCCCTGGCCCAACACTGTGGTGGAACCTGTGGGGTCAGTGCGTGCATCTCTGTGCAGTTATTCTGAACATGGGTGTTCTTTTGTTATGCGATTTGTCTTTTCTTTCTTCTTTCTTCCATCTCCACTGTTTCCTTCTGTCCTTCTGTGGTGGGACCTTGCTGTGTACCTCTGGCTCGCATAGGATTTGCTTAGCCCCTAGGCTGCCCTTGAGCTCCTGGTCCTCCTGCTTCAGTCTATAAAGTGCTGGGCTTAGAGTTGTTTGCCCTGACCCTGGCCTAGCTTCGTTTAAAAACTAATTTTTAACTAGAAAAATAAAAATTACTTATGTTTGTCATGTACAGTGTATTTAGAAATAAATGCAGACCATGGCACTTATAAATCTGGATAACTAATGTGTATGCTACCTCACGTCATTTCTTTGTTGTAACATAGCTTTTTTATTTCTTATTTGAAACAGGGTCTTGATATATAGCTCAAGTGGCCTTGAACTCTTGGTAACCCTTCTATCTTAGCCTTCTTCTATCTCAACCTGGTGATACATCAAATATCACAAGCTGAGCCCATAACCCCCAACTTGAAAAGCAGAGGCAGAAAGATTAAGAATTTGAGGGCAGCCGGGCAGTGGTGGCGCACGCCTTTAATCCCAGCACTTGGGAGGCAGAGGCAGGTGGATTTCTGAGTTGGGGGCCAGCCTGGTCTACAAAGTGAGTTCCAGGACAGCCAGGGCTATACAGAGAAACCCTGTCTTGAAAACCAAAAATAAAATAAAATAAAAAAATAATAATAATAAAAAAAGAATTTGAGGGCTAACAACGAGTTCCAAACCAGCCTGGGCTGTATAAATGAATCCTTGTGTCTAAAACCACAAACTCTTGGGGGCCCTGTATTCCATCCAATAGCTGACTGTGAGCATCCACTTCTGTGTTTGCCAGGCCCCAGCCTAGTCTCACAAGAGACAGCTATATCAGCGTCCTTTCAGCAAATTCTTGCTGGTGTATGCAATGGTGTTAGCGTTTGGAGGCTGATTATGGGATGGATCCCCAGGTATGGCCGTCTCTAGATGGTCCATCCTTTCGTTTCAGCTCCAAACTTTGTCTCTGTAACTCCTTCCATGGGTGTTTCTCTAGCTGCATATGTAGCAGAAGTTGGCCTAGTCAGCCTTCATTGGGAAGAGAGGCCCCTTGGTCTAGCAAACTTTATATGCCTCAGTATGGGGGAATCCCAGGGCCAAGAAGTGGGAGTGGGTGGGTAGGGGAGTGGGAGGGGGATCTGGGGGACTTTTGGGATAGCATTGGAAATGTAAATGAAGAAAATACCTAATTTTAAAAAAATCAGAAAAAAACCCCACAAACTAAATCAAACAACCAACCAAAAAAAAAAAAAAAAAAACCAAATGAAAAACAAAAAAAAACCTATGAAATTACCATAAACTGTTGTTATTGCTTTAATTTTCTAAGATCTTACGAAGAGCTGAGCCAAAGACACGACAGTGACACGACCCTCTGCACCCACAGACTCTGAATCCAAGTGGAGCAGAGTGTGCTGGCACAGGCTTGTGCTCCCAGCACCGGGAAGCTGAGGCAGGAGGATCTTGAGTTTGGGGTGATCCTGAAATAAAACACTCATCGCAAGAGCTGGAGTTGGGGGTGTAGTTCATCCATAGAGGACTCAAAGCACAAGACTCAGGTATCCCTGGTGCCACAAGAAAAATGTGCAGAAGGGAGACTGTGTGGAAATGTTTGCAAACACTCTGCCATTTTATACAGGGGACTCAAACATCTTTGAATTTCGATAGCTGTGGAGGGTGTCAGTGCCCACTCTTACTCCCCAAGCCCAGGACGCAGAGGGATGGATGGATGGACCTTTGTCCTGACTTATAGATAACTACAATCCTTAAAATGTTGTGTGGGTCAGTACTGTAAAATATTTGATACTTATATGTAACATAGAATTACATAAAATGGATCATCAAACAATCATTCTTTTAAAAAAATTTACTTATTTATATTTTATGTGCTCTGCTATTTTGCCTGCATGTATGCCTGTATGAGGGTCTTGGATCCCCTGGAACTGGAGTTACAGACAGTTGTGAGTTGTCATTTGGTTACTGGGACTTGAACCTATGTCCTCTAGAAGAGCAGTCAGTGCTCTTAACTATCGAGCCATCTCTCCAACTCCAACCAAACATATCTATTAAGATGTGCATAATCTGAGGTAGTTAGGAGAAGCTGTCAAAAGTCTGACAGGGAGAAATCTTTCAGTCAACGTTAAGGGTTGGTGTGCAGCTCACAGGTGGGGTGCAGCTCACAGGTGGGGTGCAGCTCACAGGTGGGCTACCTGCCTAGCAGCCCTGAGATGGCAAAACAAAGATAAAAATGTAGTCATGGTGACAAGCCAAAATCTGTCCCTGCTACCCAACAGCATTTCTAACCCTCCTACTGGTGGATAGCTTGCAGAGAAACTGGGACAGAGTTAGAAAGTAACCACCCAAGGCCGACTCTCCAACACATGACGCCCAAATTGTGCCACGGTCTATGCCCGGGCACAGTGCCTTCCTGAACTGGCTCTCTTCTGGGGAGCTTAGTGGTCCCTGCTTCCCGCAAGGCCTCTGTCAAACATCAAAAGAGCTCTATGCCATTCTAGCCAAAGTGGCTCTTTTATTTTGTTTAAAAGCCAGAGTGATAAGCACTTGGGAGGCATTCGCTGTGAACCAGGCTCAGCTTACAGAGAGCACACCAATATACATAACCAAACCACCAGTATCCCTCCCACCGATGAAAGGAAGGCTGAAGGACCTTCTGAAGCCCCAGGCCCAGCTTTCTCTTTCTGCACCCGAGTCCCACTTGCTCGGCCTGGCCACACGGCAATGCACTTCCCTCCGGTGATTTCTTTGTAAAGGATTTTGCTAGGAAACCACAGCCCAGCCTGAGGGAGGCCACCTCAGCAGGGACTCAGTCAGCCATTTGACCAGAGGCATATGGCTAAAACCAGAGCTGAGTAACTTCCACAGAGAGGCCTGCCAAAATGGTCTACAAAAAGCACCTAAGCGGTCAACCATTGCAAGGAAAGGAAAAATGCTGATAAGCATAAATAAATAAATAAATAAATAAATAGAAAAAAGAAAAACTACTGTAGCTGCTATAGGAATCTGTATGGAGGCTCTTCAAACCACTAAAATTAGAACTACCTGGGTGAACACGTGAAAGAGTCTAAGCCGGTGGTTCTCAACCTGAGGATTGAACAACGCTTTCACAGGGGTCATCTACCAGATATCCTCCATATCAGATATATACATCATAACTAATAACAGTAGCAAAATTGCAGTTATAGTTTTATGATCAGGGGGCACCACAACATGAGGAACTTTATTAAAGGGTTGCATCATTAGGAAGGCTGAGACCCACTAAGTGTATCATCGTCCAATCCTAAACGCTCCCCTCAGGGCTCAGGGAACACAGTACAAGAAGAGGAGGAAAGAAAGGGTGTAGGAAGGAGCCAGTGAGGATGGAAGACACCAGGGAAACAAGTCCTTCTGGACACAACAGGACTGGCACACATGTGAACTCACAGACTGTTAGCATGCTCAAGTCTAAGCCAGATGGGGTCCCAGCACCCAGAGAGAAAGTGGACACGAGGCCCCATCCCTAACCCAGAAGCCAATTGATAACTACCCATAAAGGACATATTAGTTTTCTCCAATGGAGTCACTGGGTATAGAACCCACTCTCTCTCTCTCTTTTTTAAGATCATTTATTTTATGCATATGAGTACACCAGAAGAGGGCATCAGGTCCCATTACAGATGGTTGTGAGCCACCATGTGGTTCCTGGGAATTGAACTCTGGACCTTAGGACCTCCAGTTAGTGCTCTTTAACCTCTGAGCCATCTCTCCAGTCTGCCTAGACCTCACTCTTTTTTTTTTTTAAGATTTATTTATTTATTATATGTAAGTTCACTGTAGCTGTCTTCAGACACTCCAGAAGAGGGCATCAGATCTCATTATGGATGGTTGTGAGACACCACGTGGTTGCTGGGACTTGAACTTAGGACCTTCGGAAGAGCAGTCGGTGCTCTTAACCGCTGAGCCATCTCTCCAGCCCCCTAGAACTCACTCTTACGGACAGGCCTCATACCTTGCAGTAGATGGCCAAGATAAAACAAACCCAATGATATTTTTAGAAGTTTTTAATGCCCCCCTTTTTAAACTGTATAGGTCCTTTGCTTATATATTATGGCTTCTGATTTTCTGCTTGTGTGAATACACATGTCTCTGCATCTGTATGTTTCTTGTGGTTTTTTTTTGACTTTGTTTGTTTGCTTTTTTGTCCTACTCTGATTGTGAATACACATGTCTCTGCATCTGTATGTTTCTTGTGGGTTTTTTTTGACTTTGTTTGTTTGCTTTTTTGTCCTACTCTGATTTGTTTATCTTTAACTTAATTTAATTAATTAATTTTATTCTAAGACAGGGTACTATGCAGCTCTGGCTATTCTGGAACTCACCATGTAGACCAGACTGGCCTTGAACTTACAGAGATCTACCAGCCTCTTTATCCCAAGTGCTGGGATTAAAGGTGTGCACCACTAGACTCGGCTCATTAATTAATTTTGTAGATGCCTGCTTTTAATGAAAGAAAGAGCAAGAAAGGGTGTAGATTTGAGTTGGAGGGAGGTAAGGAGGATCTGGGGTAGGGAAAACCATGATCACAGTATATTGTGCAAAAAAATCTATTTTCAATAGAAAAGTATATTATATATATCATTATAATCATGCATAAGATATAACGTAATCAACATATGCTAATAAAATAAGTTTCTATTAAAAACTACCTACCCGTAATCTCCTATTGATGAAGTTATTAGCAAATTATGAATAGCTGCAAATTGTATTTGAAACACATTTACTTACACATATTTATGTTTGTGCTGATTGTATCTAATAAAAAGTAGATCCTGTGTAGGTTTGATGCCCCAGTGTAGGGGGATGCTGGAAGGGTGAGGTGGGAGATGGTGGGTTGATGGGTGAGCACCTTTATAGAGGCAAAGGGGAGGGAGGAGAGGGAGGTTGTGGGATGGGGGGGGGCAGGTCTTGTGGAGGGGTAACCGGGAAGTGGGATAGCATTTGAGATGTAAATTAATGGAATGATGAATTTTGAAAAGCATATTATGGAAAATGTCTTATTCTATGTTTTGTTATAATTTGCTAGTATACACACATATGTGCAAGAATGTCATAAAGATTCACACTGGACATAATTTGTAAGTCTCGTATGGCCAAGCAGTGTGTCTTCCCTTTTCTCTAGTGCCATAATCTTAGTCCATTCATCGGTTTATCCATTTACCTTTTTGAAACAGGGTCCCCCTGTGTATCCCAGGCTGGCCTGGAACTTTCGATCCAAATGCCGGAATTACAAATGTGCACTGTCATGGCTGGTTCTCCAGTTCTCTTATTGACTGTGACAGTGCCTGGCATGGGACTCTACCACCAGCTCATTAAGTTCTCTTCAGCCGTTATCATTTTCTTAAAAAATTATTTTCGTTATTTTGTGTATGGGGTGACAGTGGTGAATATGTCATGGCACATCTGTGGGGGTCAGAGGACAACTCTGTGGAGTTGATTCTCCCGTCTACCCTTATGTTGGTTCCCAGGATCTAACTCAGATCTCCAGGTTTGTGTGGCAAGCACCTTTACATGCCGAGCCACCTCACTGGCCCATTATCGGTTTAATTCCTAGCCATCACACTGGGAGAAGAAAACCCAAGTTCAAAGAGGTCCCTCAAGCCTTCTTCTCCTCTCTGAGGATGGCTGGGCACAGTCTGTACACTCCAAGCAAGTGGTTTCTCAAAGCAGCCACAGGCTGAGACCTCTGGCTCCAGAAGAGAGACAAGGATGTGGGCAGAGCCCCAGGCAGCTGCCTGGGCTTGGTTCTGTGCAGCACCCTGGGGATCCCCTTCTGTGGCACCTGTAAGCCTGCCTGGTCTCTTAGCAACCGTTGGTGGCATAAACAATAAAGGGGTTTTGAGAGCCAGGCTGTATAGCATTTCAGAGCTTCTGCTGTCTTCAGGAGAAATTAGCTTTTTCTCTTGCCAGCGGATGCCCTTGACCCCAAGGTGGGGCTCATAGAGCACAGGCAGGTGCTGGCCTCTGCTACATTCTCCCGATTCTCTGGTCTTAGTGGACACTGTCCTATTGCTAAGCCTGAGCTCTGAGCACACAGACATAGTGTGCTCTCACAACCCCCTTTCTCAAGCAGCAGGGCTGGAGGTGTTGGATCTCGGGTATTCTTGGCATTTTGATCCACCAAGTATGCCGGCAGGTGCCAAGTCTCTACTATCAGGGGAAGTGACCTCAGAGCTTGGATGTGTCCGCAAAGTCACCATCCAGACTTGAAGGTCCCATTACAGGCACCTGTCACCCAAGCTGGAAAGTCTCCATCCTTCCTTGCGTCAGACCTTCCAGAAAGGGACTGAGGCTTATGGAAAAGCAGACAGAAGTCTTAGGACGGGATATATATTGCCTGTGTTTTTGTCAACGTGACACAAGCTAGAGTCACAGGATAAGAGACCTTGAGAAAACGCTTTGGAGAGACTGGCCTGTAGGCAGGTCTATTGGGCATTTCCTTGAGTAATGATTGATTTGCGGGCATATCTAGACCATTATGGGCTGGGACAACCCCTGGGAAGGTGGTCATGGGGTACATAAGAATGCAAGCTGAGCAAGCCATGGGTAGCATACCAGTAAGCAGAACTTTTTCCATGACCTCTGCTTCAGTTTCTGCTATGACTTCCTTTCTTGATAGACAGTGGGCTGTACAATGAAATTAAACCCTCTTCTCCCCAGCCAGGTCCTGCATGGCTTGGTTCTGATGAGGCGATGTGGGAACGAGGAAATGACAGACACGGGAGAAACAAAAGATGCATGTAACCATGGACTTTTCCACTCATGCCCTGGTTCCCAAAATAATGACTCTGAGACTTAACTATATATGAATAGATGTCTAGGCCAGAAGCTTGGGCTTGTCCCCCGACGAGCATGTAACTTAATTAATCTGTTTATCCTCGCCTATGAGTGCCACCTGGCTGGTTACCTCTTCTCGGTTTCATGTGTCTGCCTCCTCAGAGTTGGGCGTGGATCTCTTCCCTGGTCTGACTCTACTCCTACTTAGACCAGGAGTGTAAGCACTCTTACCTGTGCCATTTCTCTGCACCTTACCTGGGGAAGGCGTTGACATTTCTATGAGTCTGACGCACTGAGGTCCTTTACATGGCTCTGCTTATGGCAACAATACATAGTCACTCAGAGCTTCATCAGTTCCCCATTCCTCCCAAGGTTCTGTTGGTCATGGTGTTTATCCCCACAACAGAAACCTAACTAAGATAGGGCAAGACCCCAGAATCCCATAGTACCCTTCTTGAATATTTTACTCACTGGAATCTAAAAACACAGCATGGGTAGAGTGTGGAAAGGGCCAGCTGGTACAGCCTGGATCAGGGCCTGGAAGAGGTGTGCTCCTTCCCCCAGAGGCTGATAGTTCACAGGGAAAGTAAAATAGATCCATTATGAAGCATCAGTGTCACACTCGGCGTTTTATGTGTGCTGGGAAGTCACACTCAGGCCCTCATGCTTGTAACAGGAGTGCTCTTACACACCGAATCACTTCCCTAGCCTTGGGCCTGTGTTTCAAGATATATCTCCTCCCGAGTCTCTTTCCCTGTGCTCTGCTTCTTGCGTTCCTGAGGCGGACAGCTTCCTCCATCCCATTCTTCTGCCACCATGCTGCTCTGCCTAAGCACACAGGACCAAGCATGACTCAATCCTCTGAAACCGTGAGCCACAATAAATTCTCCCTGTATTAGCGACTAACTGACACCCCCCTCCCCCCAAAAAATCCTTAAGAAAGAGTTCGTCACAATTTGGGGGACCGCATCAATCATGCCAGAGAAGTAGACAGCCACCACATCTTCCTTCTGAGTCTTTGTTTTCTTCTGAGAAAATGGAATTAATTGTCAACTTTACTTTGAGGGGACAGTAATAAGAGTAAATGAGCTAAGAGCTGTTCTCCCACACAGATCAGTTCATATTGACTCGATTGCTATTAGGGACCTCGCTGGCTCAGAAGATTCAGCATTAACGCCACCACTCTCCTCAGCCTATCTCTCTTTAGAGTCCTGCTTGTTGTCACAGATCTTTCAGGTCTAAGTTTCCCAATAAGTTTGGTTGCTAAGCAATAGTCCAATTTTCTATACTGACTAAGCATTTTTAAAATTGCTTTTTGTTATTATGTGTGTGGGTGTTTTGTCTGCACATATGTCTGTGTACTGTGTGTGTACCTGGTGCCCATGGAAGCCAGAGGAGAGTGTCAGATCCCTTGGAACTGGAGTTACAGTTTGTTGTGAGCTGCCATGTGGTACTGGGAATCAAACCCAGGTCTTCTGAAAAAGTCGTCAGTTCTCTTAACTGCTGAGCCATCTCTCCAGCCCCCGACTAAGTATTTCTAAATATCTCAGTACAATAATGGAAGAAGGGCAACCCCAGGCCCCGAAAGCCTGAAAGGCTGTTCTTTTAACTCCTTGTTCTGCAGCATCATCATCTCCTCCTCCTCTTCCTCCTCCTCTTCCTCCTCCTCCTTGTTCATGTTTGGTCTGGCTCTCTGAGGATCTAGAGCTACCCAGTAACTGGAGGGCAGCAGGCAGCCGTGACTGAGGACGCTTTTGAAATCAGCAAGTTCAAGGATAACTGAAGCCCCAAATGCACACTAACACAAGACATCCTGTTATGAAGAAGCACAGAACAATCTCTGCAGCACGGTTGGCTGTTAACTCTCTGGCTATTTGCTTTGTTTCTGTCATGGAGAGTAAGCATGTATTGCTGAGATATATTACACTCTCCAACTCGTTAGAGACAGCAACAAACATGCAGAATGAAATGTGGGTTGAATTCTTCAGGTATTTTTATTATTATTATTATTATTATTTTAGCTCTGAGCAGCTACTTATGACCCTGCTGCATCTCCCACTGTGTGTAGCATCCTGGGCATCAGGCTTCTTCTGGCTTCTCCAGGCTTCAAGATGAAAGAAAAGCTGAGTGTTAGCTGAACATTGGTAAGAAACCCGAGCCTGTGACGCTTGTTCACAAAGCTTGTGTCACAGACACATGCTGGAAGCTGTGGATACATGACCTCACTTCCTCCCCCAGAAGTATGTGAGATCACTGCTGCCTTGGACCGGGCTATGCTCTGGCTGCTAATGACTGGATCTGGCCCTGGCATTTGCCCTCAGGATATATTAGTTTGCTGTTCCTTGTACAAGCTCTAAATATCTCAGTACAATAATGGTAGTACAACAACCATCAGTATCTGTTCTTTGCTACTTTATTCATTTATTTTCGAGTCAGTATTTAGCAATGTGGCTCAGGCTAGCCTTGAACTTATGACCTTCCTGTCTTTGCCTTCTGAGTGCTGGGTTCACAGGCTTGTACCACCAAACCCCATAACAAATGTCCTCTTCCATGCAATTTCTCCAGTTCTCCATTCACTTTTATTCGGTTTCAGTTTTGAGTCCCAGATGCTGGCAATCCCATTATGATAGATACAAAAGGCACTGTTAGCAGGCCAGAGAGCTAAAGGGTTTTAGGAGTCACGTGCCAAGGACCTTCGATCAAGACCACTCGCTGATTCATTGATTGATTGTAGGGCAGGGACTGAACTCAGAGTTTCACATGAGTTAGGCAAGCACTATATCAAAGAGCTGTCCCCAAGCTGGGCTCCATCACTGCCAGAAGAGGTAGCATGTCAGGCCTGTGGTTGGCGCAGCTGGGATGTCTGGAGTCCTTACTTCAGCTTCTTTGTGCGTCTCTATTCATGCCATTTCTAGTTTCTCCTGTAGGTCTCAGCTATTTACTAGTTAATCTAAATGTGAACAGCCATTTCTTTGACTGTAACAAGCAAAGTCGTGGCAAGTCAATTTTGGTGGAAATCATGCAGCAGGAAGGATCTGGCAGAGGTGAGAGGCAAGCACCAGAGACGGGAAATGCCTATCATGGTTTGAAACAAAAGATACCAGTGGGCTAGGGGAAATACTGTTCCTTCCTGTTATCTTCTGGGAAAACATTTCTTTTTCTTCCCAAGGCAGAGTCTCACGATGGACCCCAGACTAGCCCTGGTCTGCCAGCCCCAGCCTTCATTAACCCATTAAAAAGAAAAACCTCCTGCCTTCCTGTTGTCCTGGGGAGACAAGCTGACAAATGGTAAGTGTGTGCAGAGTGAGTCACGGGAAGCAAACCAGAAAGCAGCATTCCTTCACGCCTTTTGCTTCAGTGCCTGCCTCTAGGTTCTTCCACTGCTGTGGTTCCAGCTTTGACGTCTTTCTAGGGACGACTACTTCTTTCAGTTAAAAGAAACACTTTCTTCCCCAAGTTGCTTTTGGTTATGGTGTTTTATCACAGCAACAGGAACCCTACCTAAGACAACACTAAAATCAATACTAGATCTCCTAGGGTTACCTATGCCTTAACCCTTGACCAGCAGCTACATCCTGATCATGAATTGTCGATCACTGGTTGTCTAGTCATGCCTGTAACCCCAACACCTGGGATACAGAGGCCAGAGATCTCAGCAAGCTCCAGAAAGGGATGGTCTATCTGGGGAGTTCTTGGTCCTGAACCTATGTAAGAGCCAGTTTCAAAACACAACCAAAACCCAGAAACCTTGAATTGCAACACTGCAGAAATTCAGATGTGTTTCCTACTCAAATAGCTTGACTATATCTAATGGCCCGTAGGATAATAATTAGCCTTACACTTTGTTTGAACAAAAATCATCATAGGAAACTTCGATCTGTATACGGCATTTTCTCTAATAAACCATGCTGAATAACGTTCCTGCTGCAGAACTTAAGAATTTTTCTGATTCAGCTCCTTCAAAATGACCGAGATGTGAGCTGGAGAGACGGTCCAAAGGTGAAGGGTACTCTCGTTCCTGCAGGGGTCCCTGGTTCCGTTCCCGGGATGATATGGTGGCTCACAACTCCCTGTAAACTCCAGCTCCAGGGGATCTGATGCCCTCTTCTGACTTCCATGGGCACTAATTGTGCATATGGTGCACATGCATACATGCATGCAGATAAAACACACATAAAGTAGAATGAATACATCAAATTTAAAATCCTACTGACAATGACTGTTCTTAACTCCTGGTGGGAGTTTCCCACGGGTGAGCCCGTTTCCTATTTTCAGAGGAACCCTTTAAGAACTCCTTGGCTCCCTGGCTGTAACCTGTGTCAGGTTCCACCGCTTGCCTTACCCTGTCCTACCCCACCCACCAGGTGCTATTCTTCCTTTTGGTGACTATTGAATAGAGCTCTAGTGTTAACTTTTCATTCACAAAAGCAACTTAAAGGCGGGATCTTCACTCCATCTCAGGGCAGCAGAGGTTTCCGTGCACAGCATGATGGCTCTATCATTTTTAGGCTTGTAGCAAGTCAAGGACCGCCTGGCAGAAGATATGGAGGAGGGAAGCTGAAGAGGTGCTGTCTTAGGGTTTTGCTGCTGTGAACAGACACCATGACCAAGGCAAGTCTTATAAAAAACAACATTTAATTGGGGCTGGCTTACAGGTTCAGAGGTTCAGTCCATTATCATCAAGGTGGGAGCATGGCAGTATCCAGGCAGGCATGGCGCAGGAGGAGCTGAGAGTTCTATGTCTTCATCCAAAGGCTGCTAGTGGAAGTCTGACTTCCAGGCAACTAGGGTGAGGATCTTATGCCCACACCCACAGTGACACACCTACTCCAACCAGGCCACACCTCCAAATGGTGCCACTCCCTGGTTCAAGAATATACAAACTATCACAGGTACCCATCACAGACACAACCCACAGACCCACTTGCTCTAACTAATTGCTCTAACCAGTTGGTGTGATGTCTCCAGTGGGTTATTCAGGGAGGAGGGTCAACACCCACACAAGCCAGTCACCTCTCAGTGGTGCCACCAGCGAGAGACCAAGCCTCTAAAAAGCATAGGAGCTTTTGGGAGGCTATGTAACCATTTGGCATTTTTCTATGTCTGTCCCAGTTCCCAAAAAGTTACACAGAGGTTTATTTACTCATGAATTAATGCCTAGACCTTAAGCTAGACTTGCTCCCCAACTAGCTTGTAACTCAATTAACTCACTTATACTATTCTATGTCTGCCTCGTGGCTAGTTTCATACAACAGACTTCCTCTGCGCCTCGGTGGGGAACTTCCTGCTCCTGACTCCTTCCCAGAATTCCTTTCTCTCTGCCAGATATTCCACCTTCTATTCTCTCCTGCCTTTCTATAGTCTATTCAGCTCTTTATTGGCAGGTGATGCTCTTACATGGTGCACAAGAGAGTGTCCCTACAAGGCTATTTTGCTTCCACATTGTAACAGGTCAGGACTTGGCTTAAGCAGGGCTTACTGATTTTATAAAATGACCCCAGAGACACAGCTCTATTTCATGTTGTTGATAATCAGGGGCTCCAGTGAACCACAATGTCCCCCTCATTTTTCATGCATGAGGTTTAAATTGAGTGATTAGCTCTCTGATATACGTGTGTATGTGTGTATCTATACAGCTTTGACCGTGCACGACCTGGTTAGGTGAACAATGACAACACAGTCAGTGCTTTTAATTTTTTTAATTTAGTTTTTGTGTATGCATGTTTTGCATGAGTGTTTGTCTGTGCGCCATGTGTGTGCTAGGTGCCCAGGAAAGTCAGGTCCCCTGGAATTGAAATTACACAATTCTGAGCCACTATATAGGGGATGGAAATTGAACCCAGGTCCTCTGGAAGAGCAGCCAATGCTTTTAACTGCTGAGCAATCTGTCTAGCCCATAAATCATTGTATATGGTTTCTTTCAGGTATGAGATAGAATGATGTTTGCCTTCCAAATCACATGTATATGCATTCAGTGCAGGGCTCATCAATGGTCTATAACATCAACTATTGAATATTAGTGGACTGTATGCCCAAGTGTCCCTCCTTTTCTCAATGCTTTTCATTTTCTCAAAAATGGTTTTCAGAGAGAGAGGGTGACAGGAATCAGTGATCCCAGGACTCAGGACACAGAAGCAGGAGGATCATTCGTTCTTTGAGCTCATTTATAGTTATGTCTTCAAAAGAGATGTTCACATCACAGTCTCCAATTCATGGACTCCCTCTCTCTACTAAACACTCACGGATACATCACAAGTCTCCACCATTCCCACAGAACTAGTGACCCTGCTGCGGCCACCACTCAGCCCTCTG